>NC_056734.1:1001919652-1001942152 GCF_019279795.1 Protopterus annectens | reverse complement strand
AGAGTCTAGTTGGAGTATAAAAATATCAATGTAAATGCTGCCAAGCAAAAATCCTAAATCTTCTAGACAATATTTGGCAGCCATACATATGTCTTCAATTTGTTTTAGTGAATTGCTTATCCAGTCTCTCTTCCCAATCTTTTTCTAACCTCCTCTGATTCCTGTAGTTGCGCAGTATTTTATATGCCATACTAATTCTGTTTTTTTAACAGCAGCTTCTGTTGTAGATTCAACTAAAAACTCTACCAGAGGCAGCCTCTCATTTATGATAATCATACCCCTTTTACGTTCCCTGTACTCTGATGTCAATCCTTGATAGAGAAGGCAGTCTAGCCTGCAGTTCAAATGTCTTCTTGGCCTGTTCCCATTCCCCTTTCTAGTTATTTGCTCCCAATACCTTGGTTCCTTTGCCAGTTTTGTCCAGTAAATTCCAACCCCCTCTTGCCTATTTTCTGTGTCCCTGTTTGCAGCTATCCCTTTTAGTAAAATCTTTTTTCATTCCAGTGTTGGCTTAGTTTTTAGACTGCTTTCTGCCTTTTTATAAATATAATATGCTGTAGTGCATCCAAAATCTTGTGCTCTCCTTATTTCTTGAATTCCCTCCCCTGTTTCATCATCATCCCCTTTCACTTTGATTTATAACCTTCTGCTTGTGTTATGTATGTAAGCCCTAACTGTGTATCTCTAAAGTATCTCTTCCAATGAGTATCTTCAACATCCTTGTCCTTGGGGAGGGGGGGGGTCAATTTATCCCACTTAATTGTTGCTTTCTTCACTTCCCAAATAAATTCCATGTCACAATCCATGCTCTCACTTATACTAAATACTGTCTTTTGTTTTTATCCCTGTTCCCCTCCCAGATATAAGAACAGCGTGTATGTTTTCCATAAACTATTAAATGCATTAAAGTACTAAGGCTGCTGGAGAGGCAACAACATGTATAATTTATTCATTTCACAGTTTCAAACTTCATTTATTTTTCACTGAACTGCTTGCCAGTGTAACTTGAAATGTAGATTACACAGTACTCTGTGCATTTCACTCAACAGACAGTGTTCAGATATCTCATGATTGCTTGTTTGCACCTGCCGTTCAGGCCTCACATCATTGTTTGTACTTGGAAACTTCTTGTTTCCCACTGAAAACATTACTTAGGGAAAAAGTAACTAATGACTTTTCAAGTGCATGAAACAGTTTTCTTGCCTATTTATTTATCTCGTATATAGTTTAAAATAAGAACATTAATTCAGCTACCCACTTCTGAAGAAAAGAGAACATATCTCAACTCTAGAAAGAACTAAGAAAAAGCACCTTTTTAATCAACTTTATTAAATTATCACTAAAGACACAGACAAATATTTAATTCATTTTTTGCCATTTGCATACGTTATAACATCATATATCTTTTGTATCCATCATCATTACACTCCTAAAACATATGTTCCCGGGGTGTGTGTCATTTAATTGAAAACTCAACTCGTAGAAAAGCAGCAGGCCCCATGCATCCCATGGAGGGGGCTGTGCCATCTACTAACTTGTATATAAGCTCCATGGTTGCACTTCAGTGGAAGAAAGGGAAAAACACGAAGTACACACAAGCTCACAGAATCTAGCTCACTCTATTAAAGCAAATTGCAATATTACTTATAACATCTTTAAGAAGACTCATACCAGTGATCAAAAATCATTTTATGATATACTAAACCTAGTGAAAGTGTTATGATTTTTGAGTTTCGCTGTTTTAGATGGCATGATTTTCAGTGAGTTGAGTTTGAATGCATTTATTGTATGTAAGTTGAATTTTCATTGAAATGATATACACCCATTCCCTGTTACCTCTTTTTCTTCCCCATCACACCTCCAGCATTTACTATCTAGCTTTGGAAAAATTCATTGAAGTCTGCTTGGGGTATAAAAATACCTGTGCAAAAACTTCCAAGCAAAGATCTTAAATCTTCTGGACTTTGTCGCATACTATGAACCATACATATGTTCTGTCATTGTTCACTTGTAAATTGCTTTTTGAGTCTCTAGTCCCAGTCATTTCTAACCTTCTGTGACTGACTGACTGTTAAATTGTTGTACCATATTTTGTATGCCCTACTAATTATCATTTTTAACCGTAGCTTTTGTTCTAGGTTCAACTAAAAACTCCACCAGAATAGGGCTTTCACTTAAGATTCTCTTATCTTTTTCTCTTTACCTATTCTCTGATATCAATCTCTAATAGTGAAGGCAGTCTTTAGCTTGCAGAACATCATCTTGACCTCATCCCTCTCTTTTATCTCTCCTTTTTAGTTATCTGCTTCCTGTTCCTGTGTTCCTTTGCCAGTTTTCTCCAGTAAATTCCAGCCCCCCATGTCTATTTTCTGTACACCCCTACTTGCATTCATCCCTATTGGCAAAAATCATGTTTCTCCATTCTCGTGTTGATTTAGATCTTAGAGTGTACTCACAAAGAGAAAGTAGACTTGTATCAAGAAAAGGTCCTAGCCCTTTTAGACTTGAGTGGTATTTTAGTACCAGTAAAATAGGACCAGTATAACCAACGAAAAATGCTCAGTAGAGGTAGGAAATGCACCAGAGAGAGGGGTATCTCTCTGCCTTATCAGTCTGCCAGTGTCCCATTGAATCCCCAAGAAATATATAGTAGACACTCCAAATAACTGGTAGACAGAAGTTCATTTCACAGTCCTTTATTATTGCATCCAAGTGCTACCATAGTCAGAAAAGCTTTCTATTTGGCCCAGCTAATGTTTAAGGGATAAGGTATTATCTTCAAGATCCAAGCACATTTTTGCTTTCTATGTAGAGCTATGAGCAGGATCACTTGTACAATAGGTGGGTGCAGACCAGAAGTCGTCATTAAGCTTGTGTCAAAATCCTTTTCTGCAACCTGAGGTGTGGAGGCTGCTGGGGTCTAATGTTTTGTTATGCCTGTCATGCCTTAATAGATAATGACTTGTGAAATTGGAGAAAAGACATTGATTATTAATCACCTTTCTGACATCAGGAAGGTGCTTAATAAGCTTTTTTAAGTACCTCTTAATACCGTTAAGTTCTAGTGTCATACATGAGTGTTAACAGCAATCATCGGCCACCTCAAAAGAGCCGTGGGAAACAGTTTTTATGTTCACCTAAAATATTTAACAGCTTCCCAATTGCTGTGCAGCAACACCAGATATGTTGCAGCACTACTGCACTTTTTTCTGTAACTTTTGAAGTACATGTCTGTAGGATCACATGCCATGTAGATGCAACATTAACTTCATTTGTAACATTCTATGAAAGTTTTGTGCAGTCATTCCAAATGTAACTCATGTTTACATGTATACATTTTACGTCACATATATGCTTCTGTTATGGAAATAGCTAAAAAAAAACTTCCCTTTTTAGATCTCCCTGCCCATTTCTGTAAGCTTTGTTAGCATTTATTTGGGCCATTTAAACTTGCATGAAGTCAGCCTCAGGCTCTGAACATTTTTGGTGCTTTAAAAAGACCAGCCATCTAAACTCATCATATATTTACATTACAGTGTTGTCAGGATCAAAGACTTTTGCAGCCATACAAAATTAACTTTGTGGTCTCCAAAGTCTGTACTGACAATATTCATCTTTCATCTTATTATACCATTCAGTCTGCTGTAAGGTCCTCACACCCAGCTCCCTGCGTCTGGACAGCCTGTTTGTCCTGCATCTGCACATGGATTTTCCTGCAAGTCAAACAAATATATAATTTTATGTCCTATATACATTTGGATTCTCTTTCAATTTGGCCTCACTCGCACATGGAGTCAAACTATAGAATGCAGGACCTGGAGAAAATTTGGATTTGCTCAACAGCAGTAATGACTGCAAAAAAAAAAAAAAAAAAAATCCAGCAGCTGCTTCTTTCAAAAGGTCTCCTTGGAGATTGGCTAATATGGTAAGTACCTGTTTTATAAAAAAAAAAGTAAAAGGTGACATAAATGAAAGTGTAATGTCTGTTTTAGACAGAATCTGGTATTTTTTAAACCAAAACGCTGTGTGTGTGTATTTTCTGCAGATGGTTTGACAGCTTGCCTTTTTACTTTTCACACTGTAGGGCAGGTGGCAGTGCAGCGTGCTATCCTGGAAATACGGAAGCACCGCAAATTCCGAGAATCTGTGGATGGATTTATAGAGGAAGCAGTAGTTCGCAGAGAGCTGGCAGATAATTTCTGTTTTTTTAACAAAAAATATGATTCATTGGAAGGTGAGTTTGCCTTAACATTTAAAAAGTGGACATAGGAAGACAGACATTTAAGACGTTTTTTTTTACATTTTTGTGGTACATAAAATGATAATAATAGTACATTAACAAATTTCAGATTATAGCAGAAGCATTGAGACAGACTAATGCAGTTATTCAGTACCAGCTCTGTTTCATGTTAGCTGCCATGCCTTTAAAGCCTAGTGAAAGTGTACATGGAAGCATAACGTTTAATGAACAAATGTGCACGCATGAAGATGTCTGTTAAAATTTGAATCTCCTTCCTGCATAGTGAAGTATATCATGTAGTTTCCTACTTTCTATTTTCTTCCACACAAAGTTAAGAAAGCAAAGCAAGGAAACGCGGATAATTTCCAGTTCTGCTGAAAATGTATTTCTTTTTGTAACATCATGAGTGGGATTCTAATTCCACTTAATGTGAATGTAGTACTAAATTATACAAAAGGGATATAAATAGTATAGGTTACCTACATTAATCTATTGTGCATTAGTCTGTCCTGTATAGTCCTGTGCAAACATTCCTGGAGATGTATTTAATGTGTGCAAAGGTAGAAAAGTACTTTTTAGATAGTACCAAGACATAAAGACACTAAAAGTGCAGTGAACTGTACAGTGTGTAATAACTTTGTAAATTGGTATAAGAAGATTACATGCCCAGAAGGAAGAGTGGATATTGGAAGTACATGAGAGGTGCAGTAAGTACACCACTGGATAACTATCAGCAGGAAAACCTGCTCTTAAATAATGCCTTGCAACTGACAGGCGTTTTGTGTGCTACCACCTTTTTTTTTCTTGCCCTTGTACTCGTCTGCAGCCATTGACCTTTCCTTCCCCAACAGACTTGTGTGTTTCCTACCCATTACCGCTGGACACTTTGAATCAAAGGGTGAAATCCAGATGACTGTACTTCCATTTTTTAGAGAGTAGAAGATTTTTGACACTCCGGCACCCTTTGCCATGTCTGCTGCCTTGGCAGCTGTCAGATTTAAGATTTTTAGATTAAAGAGAATTAAGTAGTGGGAGGTGGATGATATCACAGTTCTATAGCCCCTGTCCATTGTCTATAATTTTTACAGGCAAACCTAGTTTTTGTCAGATTGCCAGGGGATACCAATTTTTATGACAAATTACATAACGGCCTTGGGGAAAAGTTATAGTCAAATGCAAAAACCTGTTGCTCCCAGATGCATGCATCCTTTTAAACTATTGGATACTGTATTAAATGTAAAAGACAGTGTTATCAACACACAATGAACTTATTTTTTGCCTCAATGAAGTCAGCTGTAAAGTGGATTTCCAGAGATGTCATCAGGTTTTGCTGTAGAAAATGACATAAGGCACAGCATAGCTCACAGAGCAGAAGTAACAAGTTGGGTGGACAAAAGAGATCATCATTAGAGTAAAAGTCCATTAGATAAGCATGGAAGGAGATCCAAATATGATGTGTGTCAGAGTACCTTTCACTGGGCATCCAGTCGGAGATGTGCAAGTTAAAATAGTCTAATCATTGATGAACAAGTTAAAATAACAGGAAAGCAAAACATCTGAAGCTATAGAAGAAAGCAACAAACTTTATCAGAGATCTGGTTTCAGATAGTGACATTTTTATAGTAGAATGTTTTGTGTTGGCTATGATTGAGCTACTGCACTCACTATCTTTGTTGAAAATGGTTAAGACAGCTTTATTATTAAACAGTCAGAGAAAGTTGGAAAATGTGTTAACAAGTGATACAACTGTTGGTAGGACTTTGAAGTCTGGATATGGGGAAAAGGGTGTGTTCTGCTAAGATGCTGAGAATGCCAGGAGGAAATAACACAAGTGTGATATTGAAACTGTTGAAGTGAGATTTGAGATTCCTGTGTTGTGGAATTACAATGCACTGAAATGGGACAGGAATCATCCTAAACAAAGGAAAATGGTGAATAAGTGATGCTTAAATAACTAGCAACTCTGGTGTTCACTACCTCTGGGCATTATTTCTTCAGCATTTTAGAAGAAAGCCTTAAGGAGAGTCACTGTGAAAATGAGGCCTGTGATATTTCCGAAACCATGACCAGGGAGGAGAAGCAGAAAGTTTTTAAGGACATTTTATCTTCAGATTGGCATTCCCGTGTGGAGAGACTGCAGAAACTACTTCAGTTCAGGAGACAAAGACCTTGAATGTATTCATCTTGAACTAGTTTCTGACAGCTGAGTTTGGTGAAGCATATATATTTTTTTAATCAAGAAACATCTTTATTAAATTATCATGCATGACATAGGCAATCAAACATTTATGTTAATGAAAACAAAGCATATTGACATTTTAGTTGCACACATTATACATCACTTAACTATCCAGTCATTGTCGGACATTACATAGCTCATTCAAATCCTGCCTTCTTTTAAACCCCATTCCTCCCCAGTATATATTCCCACAATTCACATTGTTTCTATGTAATTTGCTCCTACCCTTTTCTAAAGATCCTAATTCCACTTGTCTAATCTCTGTTACTAGATTCACTACTTCTAGTACAGACTTGGATTTCCATTTCCTAGTTATTGCTTTTTTTTGGCAGCCACCATGATTAGACTGAACAAGTCCTTACTATCTCTAGTCTATTCTGATTCTGTATCATAGCTCAAGAAAGTAATTTCCTTAGTTGCACCAATTTGCTCACCCAGTATCTCGGACAGAGTAGTCTGCAGGGAAGTCTGTCAACTCATTACACTCCCAGAGAACATGTTCCCAGCGATCTTTTTTCTTTCCTATCACACCTCCAACATCTGCTGTCTACCTGAGGAAATATTATTTGGAGTCTACTTGGGGTATAAAAATACCTATTTTAACACTTCTAAACAAAGATCCTAAATCTTTTAGACTTTGTTGTATATTTGGGAGACATACATACATATACCCCCCATTGTTTCTGTATGAATTGTGTATCCAATCTCTCTTCACAATCTTTTCTATCCTCCTGTGATTGATAAAGTTATCATGCAGTATTTTGTATGCTGTGCTAATTCCTTTAACAGCAGCTTCAGTTCTTGATTCTACTTTCACTTAGGATCCCCTTATTTCTCTCTCTGTGTCTATAGTCTATCAATCCTTCTTCATAGGGAAGGATTGATATCAGAAGCCTGCAGTCCAAATGAATTCTTGGGCTCTTCTCATGTTGCCTTTCCCTCACTATTTGCTCCCAATACCTTGGTTCATTTTCCTCCAATAAATTCCAGCCCCCTCTTGCCTATTGTCTTTATCCCTAATTGTAGTCTTCCCTATTGGCAGAATCCTTTCTCCATTCCCATGTTGGCTTAGTTCTTAAAATACGTTCTGCTACTGTATGAGTATAATATTCTGTATTGTTCTCCTTAAACATCTGCATCCAAAATCCTAGTCTTGCCTTGTTTCCTTATCATCCTCCCATTCTACTTTGAATTATAGGATGTTCTTCATCTCACATTGCTGCAGTCCTAACACTTGGGTAGTCCGCTGTCCAGTCGGCCCGAATACCAAAGTATAAGGCTGACGTCGGTCAAGGCGCATTTGTCTGACATCAGGACGTCAGGGTACAAATGCGCATGACCGACGTCATATCCTCAGTCTTTTTTGCCGCATGGTCCGATGCAGAAGCAGTATTGCGAGTGCAGGTTGGCGTTCTGAAATTTTCTGAAGTCGGAGTTTCAGACCGAATCAAAGTTGGCTAAGTACCCGTTAGAATATTTTGTTTTTCTTGCCTCAGTATTTAACCGGATGTCAGAAAAAGTGAATAACTGTATTTCTTGTGGGAAACAGATACCTCATAGAGATTACCATACCTTGTGTATACCTTGCTTAGGGCCTGAGCACGGCGTTGTTGGCTGTCGCTCTTGTGCTAGATTTAACAAACGCACTATTAAGAGAAGATTAGATTGTGCCAGGTTAGTTTTGGGAAGCGTTGTAATTA
Source organism: Protopterus annectens (assembly GCF_019279795.1). Classification (NCBI taxonomy): domain Eukaryota; kingdom Metazoa; phylum Chordata; order Ceratodontiformes; family Protopteridae; genus Protopterus; species Protopterus annectens. Next base: position 1,001,933,973 of record NC_056734.1, on the reverse strand, counting down.
CAACATGCCGTCGGATGCTCCGGCCCGCTTAAAAGCGCAAGGACAAAGCAGCGAAGCCTAGGGTGGAAGAACCGTCTGTCCCGGACGTCGGTTCTTTAGAGGCTCGGTGGAGCCGGTGGTTCTACCAGAAGTTCCTTTGGATTCTCAGGGAGAGTCTTTACTGTTACAAGATGTGTCCTCTCAGGAGGTAGGCCAGGCTGAAGGGGCTTCTCAGGTAGCTGTTCTCCCCTCCCCTCCTAAGGTGGTTAGGCCCTCCCTTCTGTTTCCAAGGCTTCTTCTAGAGGCAGGCCAGGGTTAACTTCAGTGGGGTCTCCCTAGTTCTTCAGGGTCTCTGCCTAAGAAACATATGCTTAAAATGGCAGAAGATTTGATTACTATGATTAGAGGTTCTATGCCCCCCCCTGATAAGAGGCCTAGGGTGGAACCTGAGCTTGAGAGTTTTGAGCAGTGTTCGAGGCTTCTGAGTCTTGACTGAAGACTTGCAGGAGTATCCTCCTTATTCTGATTCTGATGTAGATGACTCTACACCTTGGCTTCTCCTCCTGAGGATTTTTCTTTTCAGAGACTCTTCATTCCATGAGGGAGCATTTTAAATGGGAAGGTCAAGATTTCTCTGATTCCAGGAAAAGGCTTAGGGAATTTTTGTTTCTACCCCAGCATAGGCCTTTAGCTATACCTCCTGTTCTGGATGTGGTATAGGATGTTTTTGCAGAGGCTTCCCTGAACCCTGATTCTTTGCCTCCTGCCCCAGTTAAACCGGATAGGTATTATAGGGTGCCTGAAGCTCATAAGTATCTTTTTAAGAGTCCTAGGGCAGACCCAGAAACCGTTTCTCAGGGCCCTAAAGGTGTTAAGGCTTCTGTTGTTAAAAATCCTGTTCCTTCTGATAAAGAGGCAAGGGCTTTGGATAGATGGGGAAAGAAGGTGTATACTTCCTCCACTTTAGCCATGAGGGCTTTGAATTGCCAGTTTCACATGTTGAAATACCAAAATTATCTCCTTTCACAATTGAAGTCTAAGGTAGATGCTCTGGCGGAAGGTATTGAGTGTAAAGAGTTGCAGGATTTAGTTCATGTTTCTGAACAGGTGGGTAAGCATTCCTTGCAATGTGGTTTTGATGCTGTACAGGCCTCTTGAGGGTGGCAGCCACTGGTTCTGTTCTTCGCAGGCACGCCTGGCTGAGGGATCAGAATTTAGCTGAACATGTCAAGACAAGGATTTTAGATGCTCCTTTACAGTCTGATGTGTTATTTGGTGCGCCTGTGGAAGCAGTTTTAAAGAAAATGGAGGACAAGGCTAAGTCTATGCAGACTGTTAAAGATTTTTTGCAGGTTCAGCCTCCAAAGTTTAGTAGAAATTGGCCTACTAAGGGGTGGACTTATCCTTCTTATGATTCTCAGTCTAGGGGTAGATCTAGACGTGGTAGGGGCAGAGCTCAAGGTTCTTTTAGGCCTAGAACAGGCAGTTCGCCTGCCCAGTCTTCTGGTGAGGGCAGGGGTCAGTCCTTTCGTAAGCAGACCCAATGACTTGCCTTTTCAGCTGCCAGAGCCTTCTCGTTTGGCAGCACCTTTGGGAGGAAGGCTGGCACTTTTCAAAGAAAATTGGAGTGTTATTACCCAAGACAAATGGGTATTGGATATCGTTCACCACGGTTACAGGTTTTATTTCCATACCTTGCCTACTTTCAAAGGCATGCCAGACATTCCTCCTATACAAAGAAAAGAGGCTCACAAGCAAATTTCTCTGTTACTCCAGATAGGGGCCATTCAGCCGATTCCTGTGCCAGAAAGGGGCCTAGGATTTTATTCTCGCCTGTTCCTAGTACCAAAAAAGGGGAACACGTGGAGACCAATTTTGGATTTGTCTATCCTCAACACTTATCTGGACATTCCCAAGTTCAAAATGTTGACGTTACAACAGCTTTTACCTCTGCTGGGCAAAGATCACTGGATGGTAACTTTAGATCTCAAGGAGGCTTACCTTCATGTGCCTATCAGTCTCAGTTGCAGGAAGTATCTGCGTTTCCGAGCTGGAAATTCCCATTATCAGTTCTCTGCATTGCCCTTTGGCTTATCTACTGCACCCAGAGTATTCACAAAAGTTCTGGCTCCAGTTGTGGCTTTCTTCAGGCTAAAAGGAATACAAATCTATCCTTACTTGGACGACTGTCTGTTTTTGGCTCAAGAAAAGGACGAGCTTCTTCAGCATCTGGAATATGTGATAGCAGTGCTAAGATGCCTGGGGTATTCTGTGAACGAAATAAAGTCCAGTCTAGTACCCTCTCAAGACATGTGCTTTCTGGGTGTGAGACTGAATACAGCAGCCCAGATGGCCTTTTTAACCCCGGACAAACAAAAGAATCTTTCCCTTTACTTCCATCAACTATCTCTTCAGTCCGGGCTGACTGCAAGGACAGTCCTTCAAGCCTTAGGGTTCATGGCATCTTGTATTCTGGTGCTTCCCAATGCCAAACTGCATATGAGGAAGCTACAGTGGTATCTAAAAAATGTATGGACACAGCACTGCCAGGATTTGGACACTGTCATTCCAATAATACCTTGCATTCAAAAGGAATTTTTGTGGTGGGCTCAGGAATGTCACCTAAACAAGGGACTCTCTGTGACCCGGCCAGAGGCGAGTCAGATTCTAACGACAGATGCCTCAGACATAGCTTGGGGAGCTCATCTGAATGGAAAGTGGATACAAGACAAGTGGCCTGCCAGACTACAGCATCTACATATCAACATGAAGGAGATGTTAGCAGTCCAGTTTGCATTAATGGCTTTCAAGGAGTTACTTCTTCCAGGGCAGGTGTTGATTCTAACAGACAACACAACTGTCATGTGGTACATCAACAAGCAAGGGGAACACATTCTTATCCTCTATGCAGGCAAGCAATGATTTTGTGGGAGACTGCTCAGCTTGCAGCTAACTCTTCAGGCAAGGTTTCTGCCAGGAGCACAGAACTCCTTACCAGATGTGTTAAGCAGGCAAATCATGGATCCCCACGAGTGGAAACTGGATCTTCATGTATTCCGAAAATTGGCAGTGCCATGGGGAACTCCAGACATAGATCTGTTCGCTTCTCCACTAAACCACCAGCTGCCAAAGTTTTGCACGAAAGGTTTCATCACACAGCTTGGAAAGTGGATGCTCTTTCGTTCAGTTGGGAAAATCTTCATGTGTATGCCTTTCCACCTCTGCCTCTCCTCCCAAAGGTACTCCTAAAGGTCAGACAAGACAAGCCAAGGATGATTTTGATAGCTCCAGATTGGCCTCGGCAACACTGGTACCTATTACTGAGGACTCTGGTAAGGAAGCCTCCATGGCCTTTACCTTTAATTCCACACCTTTTGTCTCAGAGGGACGGTCATCTACTCAATGTCAAGCTTCACTCTCTTCATCTAACAGCCTGGCATATTCTGTTTTGAACCACAGCAGGTCTCAACTTCCTCAACAAGTTTTGAATGTGATTATGGAAGCCAGAAGACCTAGTACACGTAAAGTGTATGCAGAAAAATGGAAGAGATTTTTATTTTGGAGTGCAGCAAAGGATTTGGATGTTTCTGAGCCTAATTTGAGTGTGGCTCTTCAATATCTTACTGAATTATTGGACAAAGGTTTGTCTTTCTCTTCCATTAAGATTCATGCTGCAGCAATTTCAGCTCACTATGATTGTGACCCACCATTGTTTTCTCATCCTTTGTTCAAGCAATTTCTTAGAGGGGCAAAGAATATAAGACCCCCGTGAGAGCTCCTACTTCTGCTTGGGACCTCAATTTTGTGTTGGAGAAACTTACTTTACACCCTTTTGAGCCTCCAGCTACTGCTGAATTGAAATACTTGTCATGGAAGACTGCTTTTTTGTTGGCCATTACTTCTGCAAGAAGGGTTTCTGAATTACAGGCCCTTATGGCGGTTGAGCCTTTTTTTGATTTTTCATAAGGATAGGGTATCATTACGTACTAATCCTTCATTTATGCCTAAGGTGGTTTCTAGTGTGGCTTTAAACCAAACTATTCATTTGCCTACTTTTTATGCAGATCCCCAAAATAGGGGGGAAAAGATTTTGCACACTTTAGATGTACACAGGCAGTTGCGTTATTATTTAAGCAGGACTAGGGATTTTAGGCAGTCTCAGCAGTTGTTTGTTTCTTTTGCTTTGAGTTCTCAGGGCAAGCCTGTGTCCAAACAAACTATATCTAAGTGGATTGGGTTTTGCATTGCATTCTGTTACTCCCATCATGGCAAGGAGATTCCAGCTGGGATTAGGCCTTATTCCACTAGGGCTACTGCCACTTCAACAGCATTTCTAAGGGGGGTGGCAACTAAGGATATTTTGGAGGCAGCTACTTGGAGTTCAGTGCATACTTTCTCCAAGCATTACCACCTTCCTCTCTATTCTAAATCCAGGGCTGGTTTTGCCACTGCTGTGCTGCAGGGCATTTTGGCAGCTCCTGCTTCATTATAGTTTAGCCATCCTCCCTTACCTCTGCTTTGGGATTCTACCCAAGTGTTAGGACTGCAGCAATGTGAGATGAAGAACATAGTACAGTTTTGTACCTACCATAAATGTAGATGTTCGAAGATCCACATTGCTGCAGTCCAACCTCCCTCCTTCCCTCTGTGTTTAGGGGTGGTTGTGTGGGTGGGGTTCTGTTTTTGTAAATTTGTATATATTGTACATATATTGGGTATAGGAGTGTTTGGTGTTTTTTGGTTTTGGCCTTATCTTTTTAGGGTCTTCTGACATCTGGGGCAAGAAAAGACTGAGGATATGACGTCGGTCATGCGCATTTGTACCCTGACGTCCTGATGTCAGACAAATGCGCCTTGACCGATGTCAGCCTTATACTTTGGTATTCGGGCCGACTGGACAGCGGACTACCCAAGTGTTAGGACTGCAGCAATGTGGATCTTCGAACATCTACATTTATGGTAGGTACAAAACTGTACTTTTCTGCTTGTGCTATGTGTAGGAGCCTTAAATGTGAAGCTCTGAAATACCCCTTCAAATTGCATAATCCTAAACCACCCTGTTCTGTTGGAAGAATCAGCTTATCCCACTTGACTCTTGCTGTCTTCCATTCCCAGATAAAATCATATCCACAACTTCTCCTTTGGTTGACTAAAATGTGCCTGGCCTGTGTATAAAACTAAAGGGACTAAAAACATTTTAACTGCTTATATCTTGCTAGCTATAGCCATGTAGCAGAGATTCCAATTTCTCAATTTTTGTATTATCTTTTTAGTCTCTCCCCACATATCTTTAGCTGCCACACCAGAATCATTTTAATCCATATTGCTAAGTACTTCATGTTATCATGTCCCCATAAATATGGATATTGCTGAACCAATTCATGTATGGGTACATAATTTACAGCTGTTGCCTTTGTTTTAGCTTCATTAATTTTGTATTCCAAAAGATTTGAAACTGCCTCAGTGTTCCACAACACTGAAATGTCCTTTCCTGGTTTTAACAGGTATAAAATATCTGCAAACAGAGCCAGCTTTTCTTGATTACCATACCAATTATGTTGTTGAATTTCTGAGTCCCTTATTTTTTTTGCCAATGGTTCTGAGTAAATGCAAATAACAAAGGAGAAAGAAGACCCCCTGCCTGTTTCCTCTGCTAAAACAGAAATTATCAGAGAGGAATCCACCCACTTTAATTTTCACCTCTGATCCCTCATATATCCTCCTAATCAACCTTATAATTTTATCAAATGCTTTCATTGCTCTGCTCATAAACTCCCAGCCTATTCTGTCAAATGCTTTCTTTGCATCAAGTCCCACCAACAGCAGTGGTATGTTCTTATATTCTGCTTCCCTGTGGGATCATCAGTGTTCTATTATTGTCAAATGTTTGCCTCCCCTCCACAAAACCACATTGATCCATGTCTCTTAATTTTGGCACCACCTCTGCCTTTCCTTTAGCCATTATTGACATAAACACTTCCTTTTCATGGTTTAGGATTGGAATGGGCCTATATGGCTGCACGTTGAGTAACATATTAACTCTAGCTCTTCCAGTGTAAAAACAAACAACAGAGAAGGCCAGTAGACTTTTGTGTTTATGGGTAAATTTCAGTAACTGGCAAGTAAGTATACTGCTTGGATGCCAGAAAAAGTAACACAGAATACCTGGGAAACAAATCTGCTACAAAAAGTGAGGAAGAAACACTGACTGAGGCAAGTTCTACAGCTGCTCATCAAAAAACAATGCAACCTCCAGACATGACTTCTAGTAACCTACAGGAAGATACAAGACAACTGGGCACAGACCTAGTTAAAATAAAAGAAACACTGATGGAGTATATCAAAAGGCTGGAAAAAACGGAAGCAGCTTTAAACAGATACTCAGATGAGGTGATAAAGCTGCAAAAATCGGAGGTTGAAATGAAGAAAAAGCTGGCTGAATATGAGACTGCCCAAGAAGAGATGTTTAAAGAAATATAATGTGAGGACAGAGCACATAGTGAAAACCTGAGATTGTCAGTTATGCCAGAGAAGCTGGAGGAAGAGACAGCATTAATTTTATGAAAGCACAAATAAGCAACTGGACTGGTATTCCAAAGCAGGAGTTGTTAGTTAAAAGGGCACATTGTGTATGCTTCAAACCTGGCTATGAGAAACCAACCTAGACCTTTATTAGTAAAGATGCAATCCCACTAGCAGAAGGAGTTGATTCTGACAAAACTTTGGCAGAAGGACAAAATACTAAAAGTGGGAGATAGCAGATAGTTTGTGGAGAACGGTTACTCATACACCAGGCAGAAGAGGAGTAAATTCATTCTACTGTTCAGGGAATGTCAAGATGCAGGTGAGAGATTTAAAATGCACTACCCAGCTGTCTCCTAGATATTCTTCCCTGGAGGAACAAAATCATTTTTTGATGAAGTAATGCTAAGGAGGAAATACAAGTCTGTCCAACAAAAAGTGACAGAAGGAGATTCTGCTGCTTGTTTTCCTGGTAATAAAGTCCACAGATAGATGACCACAAAGAGACTACCTATGAAACCTTTTCCACTGCTGCAACAGTAAGTGTTGGAGAGAAGGAAGTTGACCACGAGAGCTGACTAGGAGAATCGACAGTATGTTAGAAATGAATCAAACTGGATTTGGAGATGAACAGTAAAAAAGTAGCTTCATGTGGGATTACAGTAAAATAATTATATTTGTGAAGTATGACAGAACAAGAAAATTTGGAAATATTGGACTTTTTCAGAATTTGTTGGACTTCTGGGGGAATCTAGCACATATGCCCTACATTATGTCAGTGTTTGGAAAAATGCTTTGGGAAGGGGAAGAGAGGGGAGAAAGTTAACTGTAAGTAAAGAAAAAAAAATTAGTACTATTTTTGTGGTGTATGGTTTTCTTTGCATGCTATAAAATAAGGTTTTCTCAGTTATTTTTAAGTATAATGGGGACTGTAAACAGGTTTTGCTGTTCTTCCCCCCTTCTTTCTCCATTCTGACTTATTTCTTCAGTTTTAAGAAATGTAGGCACTGCAATGTGCAAAAAAAAAGCCTGGTTAAAACAGCATGACAAAATAAAAATTAATGTACTTTTTCTCATTCTTGCATGGGGGAATGTCTAGATTAAGGAGCTTAGATTGATTTAATAAGTTTTACAAGAAAGCAAGTAAATGAAAAAGAATATTGAATATTAATGAAATTTTGGAAAGTGAGAGGATGCCTGAGGAATGGAGAAAGTGTTTTGGTACCAATTTTTAAGAATAAGGGTGATGTGCAGGACTAAGACAGAATATATGTGTGTGAATGAGAGGGGAGGATAGAGGAATTGTGAGGATGCAAGGAGTAGAGGTGGCAAAGGTGGATGAGTTTAAATACGTGGGATCAATAGTTCAGAGTAATGGTGAGTGTGGAAGAGAGTACAAGCAGGATGGAGTGGGTGGAGAAGAGTGTCAGGAGTGATTTGTGACAGACGAGTACCAGTAAGAGTGAAAGGGAAGGTCTACAAGAAGGTAGTGAGACCAGCTATGTTATATGGGTTGGAGACAGTGGCATTGACAAAAAGGCAGGAGTTAGAGCTGGATGTGGCAGAGTTAAAGATGTTAAGATTTGCACTTGGTGTGACGAGGGTAGACAGGATTAGGAATAAGTATATTAGAGAGTCAGCCCAGGTTGGAATGTTTGGAGACAAAGCCAGAGAGGTAAGACTACGTTGATTTGGACATGTGCTGAGGGAGGGATGCTGAGTATATTGGGAAAAGGATGTTAAGGATGAAGCTAACAGGAAAAGAGGAAGGCCTAAGATAAGGTTTATGGATGTGGTGAGAGAGGACATGCATGTGGTTGGTGTGACAGAGCAAGATACAGAGGACAGGAAGAAATGGAAACAGATGATCCGCTGTGGCAACCCCTAACGGGAACATCCAAAAGATGATAATGATGAGGCTTTTTTCTAGCAAATGGATGTATGCTTAGTAACAGTTCTGTATCTGCCTCTCATGTCTCCATGGAAACAATCTGATAATGAGAAGTTGGCTGTCTGGTTCTCATGTCTCCATGGAGACAATCTGATAAAGAGAATTTGGTTAGTCGGATGGAGCGTGATTAATTGGCTCGGGGAAGAGTGATTATTTGGCTCGGGGAAGAAAGAAAAAAAAAGGGAAGGAGAAACTGGCTAGGGGAGATTATCTTTGAAAGCATTCAGGAGCTCTCCAGCTGGGAGAGCTTATAAATATAATACAAAGCCAGTTAGCACTAGTAGAAGCACAGGCTGCACCATGTGCCTTTGCATGGATAACCTTTCTTTTTGGTTAACTCAAGTTTATGTGTTTGGCTGTCAGTTTGGGGAGTTTGCTCCTATTAGGAGGGTGAAACTTCAGTATTTGAATATGTACATAGTTGTATGTGTTTAGTATTAAATTAATAGGTTTTAGTGAGGGATGGGGGTTGTTTGGTGGGCTTTCAATAAGAACAAAAAGTTTTGTAAGATGTGACATAGGCTCAAATGGATATGACAAGAAACAACTATATAAAAGTTCAACCTGCCAACAGTGTATGCATGTTACAGAAAATCTGGAAGTAGATATTTAACAAAAAAACAAAAAAAACTGTGTTATACATAAAAGGTGGTGATAAATTATGCTTTCTATAATGTCAATGGTCTCCAATAAGTACTAACAAAAATAATGAACTACATTAAAAAATGTAGAGTACAAATAGCTGTGTTACAGGAGACAAACTTAGAATTGAACATGTGAATTTGATAAAGAAAGGTTTGCAGGATAGTTATTCAGCAGAATATTTGGGACAAAGGAAAAGTGGAGTACTTATATTAATTGTAAGCAGTAAAAACAAGAAAATCACACCACCAAAGGCAGACCAGTCAACGTAAAAAGCAGGCAAAGAAACAAGCCTGCCACCAAAGCTGATGTAGATTAAAACTAAGCAAAACTTTATTAAATAATTAAAACTCTGGCTTGGAATGAACCTGGATAAGAGGTTTTGGTATAAACCTTTTTTCAAATCCGTAATAGCCAGGCAAAAGACACTCATTTAAGAACATCAGAGAACCAATTACAACTGATAAAGTAACTTCCAATCAAGTACTTCAAGTCATACACACCTACCAGGGGAGGTATTAATTTCATCTCCTTCCTTTTAAGCCCTTTCCTTTTAGTATAGGCTTTAAAGGGACTACACCATGTAGTCCTGGTGACAGATCAGCTCGCATGTTCATGATCCATTTGGCTTCTTCAATTTCAGTTTGATTAAATAAGTCACCACCTCTTGGTGTTTCATAAACTCAAGACAAAGTCATAAATTTAAAAGAATGTTCTTTATTTGTGAGTAAGTGGCTATATAGGGCATTTGTTTCCACTTTGTTTGATATCAGATTGAAGTCGAAATGCATTCTTTAAACAGCCTATTGGTTTTGCCTAGATAGGCTGAATACGATGTACATGTTGCTATGTAAATAATATTTTTACTTGTACAGTTAGCATAACCATAATAAGAGAAAATTCTTCCCCGTAGTAGGATGTACAAAGGTATTGGTGGTATTAATTAAGGGACATGCCTTGCAGAATCCACATTTAAAAGTGCCTGTTGTTCTTCTGCACTGCTGAGTATTCATGCTCATTCCACTGTTTACATTAACTTCATTATTATAACATAACAGTCTTTTAAGATTTTTTATTTTTAAACTAAAAGCAGGGATTGTCTCCAACTATTTCTCTGATTTTACTGTCTGAGGTTAAAATCGACCAATATTTCTTGATAGTTTGACAAATAGAATTGTCAGTGCTATAAGTAAACACCTTAAATTATTCTTCCCACTAGCTAAGGAATTTTGTTTGTCTGTGCCAACTTGCGCTGAATAATAAGGCTGTCCTTTCTGCGATCATATTGTCGTTGCTTCTCTAGGATTGATTTCTATGTCTTTCCTGTTATAGCCTCTCTTCACGAAATTATCAATAAGCTTTTTTTATTCGTCCAGAAAATCCTTGTCTTTGGTGCACAGCTTAGATATTCTAGTAACTTGATTGTTGACTATATTTTGGAAAATATGTCTGGGGTGCATACTAGATTTGTGTAGCATATGATTACACCACATGGATTTCCTGAATAATGTTGTATCAATCCCCTTTTCTTCATCCAAAAATAATTTTACATTTAAAAATTCAGTTTCCTTGTCCGATGTTTTTACATCAAATTTTAGAAACATTGTGTTTTTTATTAAATAGACGTCAAATTCTTTGTGTGGACTCATCACTTTCCCACATCAGAAATGCATCATCCACAAATGTATTGTAGAAAATTGTGTCCATTCCATCTATTGTTTGAGTCAGTACTCCATTGTTTTTCCCACTGTGCGGGTACAAGATTTGCATAACTATTGGCACGGAGATGCCCATGGCCACCCCCAATTTTTGCCAATAGTAGGTGCCACCATACAAAAAGATTATTTTAAAACACCAGCTCTGAGGGTACATACTAAATCAGCAGCAGATAGAATATTGTGCATGCCAGCAAATTTGCGAATTTGGTGGGGTCTGTAATTTGATTTGCAGCAGTGAAGATGTGTCTGGAGGGCCCAGAAGAGAAAGTATAACAAAGGAGGGTATATTTTTGAAGACATTTATGAAAATATTTTGGCATGGAAGATGTGAATTCAGTAATAGGAGTTTGTAGTGAACTTACATATTATTCCCCAAGATATAACATTTCATAGCAACATGTTCATTTAATTGAAGGTCTTTATACGCACCCAGTAATTATTTCAAATCGTGCCAATAATAACTAAAGTAAAAACACAGGGTAATGAAATAAAAATGAGACAGTGTAACTTTTCCCACCTATCTACTGAAACAGAGGAATTTAAGAAAAGAGTGATAGAGATTATTCAGGAGCTATTCAAAAGGATAGAAATTACTTCTGAAACTATATCTATAGAGTGGGATAAAATTAAGGTAGAGTTTAAAAAAGCTATGGTTAAAAAGTAAGAATTATTTTAGAGGGACTTACAAAAGCTAAAGTGTTGCAGAATTGGTGGAATATCAGAAGAAGAGGAGGATCAATTGCAGAATGCTAAGTAGAAAATAAGGGATTACCTCAATAATATACACAAATTTAGAAAGACTGCTGTTAAGCAACTATTTTTTATAATAACACTAGAGCACAATCACTTTTAGCACAACGACTTGAGCAACAGAAAGTAGAAAGGGCAGTCACCAAGCTAAGGGATCCTATAACAAGGAGGGTAGCTAGAGATCACATAGAGGTATTAGAAATATTTCAGACATTCTGTGAAAGTTTATAAAGCAGAAAAATGTGGAAATCAAAAAAGATGCAAATGGAAATGTTTATGGACGAATTAAATATACCAAGTTAGAGGTAGATGAAGCTCAGTTATTAACAGGATAGGAGGAGATAAAATAAAAATTGTGATGTATAGCCATTCTATAGGAAAGTCCCCAGGAATAGATGGTATTCCTATGGAAGTTTGGAAGCTAGGAGGGAAAAAACTGATAAATATCTGGAAGGTTTTGTTCAACAGTATTTTAAGAGAAGTACCAGCATCCTGGAGGAAAGCAGTGGTAGCTGTAATACTTAAAGTGGGTAAGGATTCATTGGATCCAGCTTCACACAGACCCATTTCAATATTAAACTATGATTATAAAGTGTTCATGTCCATAATGGCTAAACGAATTGCAAAAGTAATGCCAACATTGATAGATCTGGATCAATGTGGATTTGTGGAAGGGAGGCAAACATTTAACAAAATTAACAGTACATTGATGATCCAGAGGGAATGGGTCTTGATGCATAGAAAGCATTTGTCAGAGTAAGCTGGGACTTTCAGTAGGTTAAAGGAAGCATTTTCATTTCCTTAGGAGGAGGATATATGAGGGATTGAAGGCAAAAATTAAAGTGAGTAGGGTCCTCTGATAATTTTTGCTTGAGCAGAGGAACCAAGCAGGGGCATCCTTTGTTGTTTGCATTACATTTAGAACCAGCATCAGAGAAAATAAGGGACTCGGGAATTAGAGCATAAAACTGGTATGGTAGTTAAGAAAAGCTGACTCTGCAGATGATGATATTTTATACCTGACAAAACCAGAAAGAGACAATGTTGTGGGACATTTTGAGACAGTTTCAAATGTTTGGGATACAAAATTAATGAAGCTAAAACAAAAACAATAGCAGTAAATTATGTACCCACATACGAAATGGTTCAGCAATATCTATATTTGTGGGGAAATGATAAAATGAAGTATTTAGGAATATGTATTAAAAATTATTCTGGTGTGGCAGCTAAAGGTATGTGGGAAGAGACTAAACAAAAGAAAATACAAAAACTGAAAAAAATGGAAGCTTTGTTATATGGATATGGATAGCGAGATACAAACAGTTAATTTTTTAATCATACTAATCTTGTACACATATATATTTTTATAAACCATTGAAGAAGTTGTGGATAACAATAAAGAGCTGAAGGACTTTATCTGGGAGGGGAAGGTGGCTAGAGTCAAGTGGGATAACCTGATTATTCCAGTAGAACAGGGCAGATTGATATTACCTGATTTGAAGGGCTATTTCAGAGCTACGCAGTTAAGGCTCCTATACATAGCACAAGCAGAAAACTACAATTGAAAGTGGAAAGGGATGAAATGAAGGGATGATGATGAAACAGCATGGAAGAAACAAGGAGAGATTGGGATTTTGGATGTAGGCCTTTAAGGAGAATAACAATAGAGTATTATATCTATAAAGTAGCAGAAAGTATTCTAAGAATTAAGCCAACACTGGAATAGAGGGAGGAGAATGTTCAGATAGGGATGACTGTAATTGGGGATATAGAAAATAGGCAAGAGGGCCTGGAATTTGTTGGAGAAAACTGGGAAAGGAACCAAGGTATTGGGAGCAAATAACTAGAGAGGGAAATGTGATAGAATGGGAAGACGCCAAGAATTTATTTGGATTGCAGGTGAGAGATTGCCTTCGATATTAAGGATTAATATTAGAGTATAGGCAAAGAGAAAGAAATAGGGGGATCCTAAGTGAAAGACCAGTACTGGTAGAGTTTTTAGTAGACTCTAGAACAAAAGCTGCCATTATAAAAGAAATAATTAGTAAAGCATATAAAATATTGTGTGATAAATATAAGAATCTAGCAGGGTAGGTTATAAAGGATTGGGAAGAGAGATTGGATAAGCAATTCAGATAGAAACAATGGGAAGCTATATGTATGTCTCCCAAATATGCAATAAAATATAGAAGATTTAGGATTTTTGCTTGGAAATGTTTGCATAGATATTTTTATACCCCGGGTTGACTCCAGAGAATTTTGTTTAGGTAGACAGCAAATGTTGGAGATGTGATGGGGAAGAAAGGCAATTGGGAACATATTTTCTGGAAGTGCTGTGAGTTGGAAGACTTTAAGGATTCAGTCTGAGAGGCTGGGTGGGAAGATTGGAGTGAAGAGAGAGATGATTTTTCTGAGCCATGATACAGAATCTGAATTGCCTGGATATGGTAAAGCCTTGCAGTGTTTAAGTATGGTGAATGCTAAAAAAAGCAATTACTAGAAAATGGAAATCAAAATCTAAACTGACTATACTAGAAGTAGTGAATATAGTAACATAGATAAAACAATTGGCACTGAGATTTTTAGAAAAGGGTAGGAACAAACTACATTAGAGAAGTGGGAATTGTGGGAACAACACATACAGGGGAGAAATGAGGTTTAAAAGAAGGCAGGACATAAATAAGCTATGTAATCTTTGACTGAAAATGATTAGGTAGATAAGTGATGTATAATGTTTGCAACTGGGATTGTGTCAGTAT
>NC_056734.1:1001909652-1001914652 GCF_019279795.1 Protopterus annectens | reverse complement strand
GTCATTGTCCGCACTGGTGGTTATTAAACTGTGTCTTGTATTTCACATTAAACTGCTAAATGTCAACTAGTAGTGAAAGAGAGTTTAATGGGTAGGATTTCATAACTGGCTTAATTTGAAAGCAACCGGGTAACTGGGGATCTCTTGCCTAAAACCCAGTGGTGGTAGTTCTGCTGTGCTAGAAAGAAGGTTGCTGTAACCTGGAGATTTTCATCCTTCCTTCGGAGCTGTGTGAGAAAATTAATACTTTGTCCGAAGGCAGTTACTATGGATAAAAGGACACTGAAAGACATTGGTTCACATGAAAGCCGATATCTAGTGTAGCAGTGCATATTTCATTTTTGCTAATGGGGCCAGGTTACCGTTTGAGAATTACTCAATTATTGAGATAGACTTGCGCAATTTCTTGCTAGTTCTCTTCAACCTTGGTTGGCAGTGGTGAAATTCAAACCTTACCATTGCCAGCCATCTTAAAGTCGGTGGGTGGCATCCTGTGACCTGGTTGTCACATTGGTGGTAGCAGTGCATCATCTCACTGCAGGAGGAAAACATTGTAATTCCTCATAATGTGCAGGATCACGTACTTTCTAAGGCTATTGCATGCCCACATGTCTGTGTAAGTGTCAGCTTGATTGGCTGTGGTTGACAAGTGGTGTAGCCAGCATCTCTCCCCTCCCATTTCCAATTCCCCAGCCACTCCCCCTCTATCACTTCTTTTATACTTGTGGTTTTCCTCCCTCATTTTACTATGTAACATCTTAAAAGTACATGCCTACATCCCACCAATTTGCTACACCATTCTCAGCACAGTAAAAAAATGCTAGTGGAAGCAAATCGTCACTTTTCCTAGTTGACATAAACATTACGCTCCTACTCCAGTGACTACTAAATCATAAAACCCAACATGTCCGTACTCCCTCTCATTTTGTTTGCTGGCAGAGCACTGATCGTAAGTGACTGTCTTCAGTCTCACCCTGGTAATATAGGAAAGTCATATTTGCAAGAGTATAATGAAAATGGTCACCTGTAAAATACCATTATCAGCTGTCAAAATTGCAGAGTATATATAAATGTACATTATTTACAGCAAATCAGAACAAATCACATTTAGAAAGTGAGGTGAATGCGTGATAATTACAACTGTGTGTTGTCTAAATGGGAATGATAGGATAGTTGAGTGGAGTGAAGGATGTTAAAGTTTGTGAGTAGTTGGAAGGAGAAGTTAGGTTTAGCAAAAGATTATACAAGTGGGAAGTGTAGATTGGTGCAATAGCATATGTCATATGAGACACAGTAAGAGCGTTACTAGTAGGAGAAAAAGAGTAATGTGGTTCAAGATGGTGATGTGCAAACTTTCTGCAGCTATAGACCTTTAACTTCTCACATAGGTAATGCACCCATCTAGTGGGCTAGCTACATCAGAATAAACTAGATTTCCCACAGCAAATTCATTATGCCTACCTTCTTTTCTCTCTTGTCTCATCCTCTGTCTTGCCCTTAATTTAATCACAGTAATCATATACTACTGCTGCAAGCTGGGATCATCCAACTGATTCTTGGCCCGAACAGCCTGAAAGCTAATATTAATATCGGTAGTATAAACAACAAATGGCCCCGGTTGGAACTATGGTCCAGTCAAAACAATTGTGCAGTAATGGATAACAGAATCATGATCATGGCTTAACGATGATGCTTGGATCCCTTCCCAGCACTGGCAAAATTGCATGCTATTCAGTGTTTTCCGGCATGTGAATAGGCAAGGAGGCAGTGTCATGACCTTAATACAGAACAGTCACATTTGATCAGCAAAGCTAATAGTCAAAAATACCTCAACCAAAGATTCTGACCTCAGCTGGACAATAATGGAAATTACTGTAGCAGGATCCACTAAAATATTCAGTCCCACCTTCTATGATTCCCTTCTCTATCAATCACTAAGCTAGTCATCCCTTGACTCCATACTTTTTAATAACCAAGGACTACAAACGTATGTCATGGAACTATGACATAATTTTCTTAAATCCCTTAAAAGCACAGCTGAAAAGACTTGCCTTAATGTACAGCCTCGTCCAAATAATACAGGATAGCACATTCACAAATACCCCCGCAAGTAGGCAGTCGTTACTGCTTACAGTTGTTACTAATTTCCTTAATAAACTACACCACCTTGAAATACTACCATACTGCCGTATTGACCATAACCTAACAGTATCCTCATGGCCATTTAACCCCCCCACATCAGCACCACCACAAGGAAAATAGCAGAATCATCTAAGGATTCTTTGATAAGGGAGTTAACACTTAAGAAGTCTCCCTTGTTTGAAACCATTGACCCAGAAGTGGCTGTTACAAAATTCATCAACTCCCTTACACCAATACAAGGCATGCTCTACACAATAAAGACAAGATGATTATGGGTAACCAAAGTTTCATGGCTAAACCTGCAACCATCACAGCAAATTAACACAAGGAATTAAGCCTGGAGAGGGGAAAACAAATACTTCAAACCATAAGAAGCTACACTGTTATAAGATCCTTTGAAAATAGTAAAATCAGAGCTAATACAGTCAAAGCCACCAACTACAAAACACTCCAACAAACAGGTATTACTCGGTCTAAGACTTTCAAAAAAACTGTCAAAATCATAGCCAGCAATACATTGTTTCACAGCTCAGCAAGTACATAGTCCATCCCACCTAATACTCTACATGATGTTTTGGCCAATATTTACAACTCCCCAGTCGACCAAACAACCCATTCCAGATGACAAACCATTCCATTTCAATTGATCCCTTGCATTCAGCACTAGTCTACACCCTTTTCTACTTCACAACTATTACTTAAAAAAAAAAAACTGCTATAGGCATTACTCAGTAAAATATCACACGAGAGACGTGGCCGCCTACACCTTCCACTCTTGATTTTTGAAAATGGTGGGAGGGAGGATACACATCTCTCACCTTCCCTTTGGCACACATCTTCAACCTTACCCTCGCAGTGAAGATGCTGTCTGCTGTCTTTAAGCATGCTGCAATCATTCCTCTGCCACTCCAGAATGGCAAACAACTGTTGTCCTCATAGCCAAGCTGCTTGAAACCCTCCTCTATAATCAGATGCTGGATTGCCTTCCTAAATCTGACATTATGTTCTTCCATATCACTGTTGCAGTATTCTTTGCAATAGGGATCCCCTGCCAAGAGCAGCCTGACATCCGTCCAATATATCAAAGCCTTTTGGTTGTAAAGGGTATGCTGTAGATCACACACATGCTCACCGCGCATGGCATAAGGCATAAAGAGGACTTCATGATGTGCCATCCTCAGAAATTCTTTGCTGCCAATCCATACTCCATCTTTGATAGTGGGTCTGGACATCCATTCATTTGCTGGTCCTGCTGTTTTCAGATAAGTGCCCAGGTGTGGGGGTTGACTTTCTTTACCTTATGTTTGCCTTGTAATCTGTTTGTTGGGTTTCATGTCATCCAGAAAGGGAAAATCCCAGTGTGGGAGACAGGTTCCCCATAAAGAGTGTCACGAGCAGTTTTTTTTTCAGTTTAGGCACTTCTCATGACCATACATCTTGCGAGATTTGTCAGCCGTTTGTTCATAAGGGGTTGAGTAGTCTGTTTTCTTCTCAGGCATTTATATTGAGAACCAACAACTTAAATTAATTGCTAATGATACCATGGAAGAATCTTTCTAGCCTGAGGACCAGCCATCTATGAAGAAAAAGGCTAAGAAAGCTGGGTCCAAGTCTTCAGCTATACCGCCTCTACCAAATGTCTCTCTTGAAGCAGATGAAAGCACAGAGGAGTATATGGTTCCTTTCTTGGATTCACCAAACAGTAAAAATGGAAAAATGTATTCTGAAGTCACAAAGTGTCAAAATTGTAGAATTTAATAGTCACAAGTAAAGCTTTTACATAAAAGTGCTTCCTCAGGCAAAACATCTCATCTAATGAAAATGCTTCCTTATATAGCTAATAAAACACATGATTAAAACAATTAAAACATCTTATAGAAAGTCACTCATTGTGTAATTCTTTATAAACTGGTTTAATGCTAAACGCTTCATTAAGTCCTGGCTGATGCTGTGCCCAAAAGTGAATAATCCATTTACCCTCCTCTTTTTCTGTTAAATTCTTCATATTCCCTCCCCTGATATATTCTGGTACTACATACAAAGTCATAAATTCAAATGAATGTGTGTTATCTGTATTACTCATGTGCTTACATAAAGCATTATTATCCACTCATCTTTTAATTTCAGACAAATGGCCACGTATTCTTTCTTTAAATTTCTGATTAGTCTTATCTATATAAAAGGCATCACGTTTGCAACACTTTGCCATGTGTAGAAGATTCTTCGTCTCATTTGTACTGTAGGCTCAGAGTAAAATCAGATCCATCACATCGCAATTTTTATCTCATCTCCTCCTATCCTAACCGTAAGTAATTGAATCCTGTCTACCGCTAACCTTGGTGCCGCTTTTGTGTTAGTACACGATTGAGTCATTGCGGGTTCTGTTTAAGCAGCTTTATTCTGTACAAGCACATCATTATAGAGGCTTATTGACTATGACTTAAGTAACTTGTATACAAAATAACTACTGCGGTCATAAATTTATTTATTATTTATTTAACATTTGTTTGCCAGGATAGTCCAACTGGACAAGTGTCCATTTTCTGCAGAGTCCTAGGGAGAAAAACTCCATAAGTTTACAGAGAGAAGAAAACTTTACAAAAGAGACATTACAGAGTAGTAGCATACAGATTGTAGACTTTACAGCCATTAGTATACAATAAGAGGATATTCCCCCTTTTGGTTGAAAATACAAGTGTACAGAATAAACCTGGTAGAGCATTGCAAGATATTTCACAATTGAATAAGATTATATAAATGTTTAAGTTTTTCATATATACATTCAAGCAAATATACATGTAAGAGCATATATATGTACGTATGTGTGTGTATGTGTGTGTATATATATATATATATAT
>NC_056734.1:1001902152-1001907152 GCF_019279795.1 Protopterus annectens | reverse complement strand
TGTTTTCCCGCCTCTCCTCGACTAGTTTAGACCAGTTTACAGGCATTGCTGTATTCTGGGCTGTGGTGTAGTTCCTGTGTTGTCCATTACCTTACTTGGATAGAAGGAAGTTTCTTTGCTCACCAGTGGGAGTGGGGAGCCTTGAGCAGCCTACCTGTCCCTGTAGGAAGTGACCTCAGCACAAGAAGCTGTAGTAATTGGTTGTTTTGGACCATTTCTAGCTATTTTGTAGTTCACTGTTTAAAATACGCGTTTGTACGGTTTTGCGCGGTTGTGCACATAGCGCAGTGCCGGTTAAATAAGGTTAAACTTCTTCTGGCTCTGCCAGGTCTGCTCTTCAAATTTTCCCTTAAGGAAGCTCTACTCTTAGTATAATCAGACAACTCACTATATTATAAGCCTAGCACTTGTTCTCAATACTTGTCTACTAAGTAAGCACTCTCGTACTAAGTAAAGCACTACATCTACTTACCACCCCTGTGAATATCCACTTCCCTTAAAGGTACAGCACTCCCTTATACTGTTCTAGCATGTCGAGTGGTAGATTACTGGCGTCCTCTCCAGTTCAGCTAGTCAATCTGGGTATCTTGAGACAATGCTACAATTGTCTCATGTACACAGACAACCCTCTCCTCCTCCCAACAAACACAAATACATGTGAGAGATGCAACTATATAGCCAAACTGGAGGCTGAACTCTCTCAACTCGGGGCTGGCATGACCAGACAGGAGGAGATGGTAACCACACACACACAACAATCCCAGTCCCACATAGACCTACCACAACTGCAAACCAAACACATAAAAACACAAAGACATACTCGGAGGCTCTAATAAAAAACCTACAAAACAACAGAGGCTCCCAAAGCAGACATCCAAAAATCCACCACCTCAAAACAAAACACATGCAATACATACTTCAATAAATCAGTGTGTCAGCCAATCACAGCCCTTAAGGCCAAACACCATGCCTGATACACTAGTAATAGGTGACTCTATAGTCAGACACATTGATATCCCGCTGACCAGGCTGAACAAGGAGAGGGTGACTGTGAGCTGTCTATTGGGAGCTAGGATCCGCCACATAACACACGCACTCAAGTCACTCCAAAGCAAGTACAAATATGACTCCGTCATTGTCCATGCTGGTGTGAATGACCTGAGACGTACCTCCCTGGACTACATGAAAAGAGACATAGAGGAGCTCTCTGATTATGTAGCCCAGGCTGGTATGACCCTGACCCTGAGCAGCATCTTGCCCTCACCAAGAATGATACCACAATACAAAGACAAGATGATCAGCTTTAATAATTGGCTCAAGTACTGGTGTCATTCTAAGGGGATCCAATGTCTGTCTGCCTGGGATGACATGTTGGACAAGCCACGCTGCTTTGCAAGGGATGGCTTACACCTGTCACCACTGGGCTTCCGAATATTGGCTAAGGCTCTTGCCACCCCCATAGTGCCTTTTTTAGGCAAGGCTCAAAAGACAAACCCACCTCCTTAGAAAACAAAAATGGAAAAACTAAGGGTAATGCTGCTCAACGCCAGAAGTCTAAATCTCAAGATGCAGGCACTTGATGCACTCCTCAGCATGGAGAACATTGACGTCTGTGCAGTAACTGAAACCTGGTTCAAGGCTCCTGAGAGCACCCCAGCACTACCAGGCTATACCTCGTATCATGCTTTTCGGCCCCAAAACCCGGGCCGAACCACAAAGGGAGGGGCAGTGTCCATATTCATCAAGGACACCCACACCTCCAGGTTAGTAGCAACACATGAAGTATCAGAGACCATACAGGTGCAACTAACCATAGGCAAAACTGCTATACAACTGGTAGCATGTTACAGACCACCCTCCCAATCTCAAGAACCCCACTCAGCCTTCCTGAAGACATTGGAGGATATGAATGCATCACAAAATACCATCATACTGGGAGACGTCAACTACCCAAACATAGATTGGGTACATTATTCTAGCCCTAATACCTTAGCCCAAAGGTTCCTGGAATTCATAAATTCAAATGCACTGGAACAACTAGTCACCTCTCCCACTAGGGGAGATAATATACTAGACCTGATCATCACAAACATGGGGACAAAATGCTCCACACTGGAAGTATACCCCTCACTAGTGAGATCTGACCACAAACTAATCACCCTGGATATACATATCCCACCTCCACCCCCAGCACAAAAGACCACAGTGAAAAACTTCTCAAAAGCAGACTTCACTCTTCTTAAGACTGAGATGGTATCCTTTAAGCCCACTGTGCCAGTGGATACCACATCCCACAATGCCAAATCCTTCACAAATGCTTTCTACGGACATCTCCAAGAATGCATGGATTATGCAATCCCAAATAAATCCAAGTCCCTCTCCACCAAAGGCAAGCGCCCTCTCTGGTGGACCTCTGCCATTAACAAATTGTATAACAAAAGAAGGAAGCTACTGCACGTCAGAGCAAAATCCCATGAAGGGAAGACATCTCTGATCAACATTAGCAGAAAACTACGTTCTCTCATAAAAACATCCAAGGCCAACTTTGAGAGAAAAATCACTAAGGACACTAAAGATAACCACAAAGCCTTCTTAAGCTATGTTAGAAACCTGGGCGGAAACCCTCAGATATGCTCAGAGGTGGTTCACAACAACAAAAAATACACTGAACCCACAGATATTGCCAACATTCTGGCTGACGGGTTCAGTGCAAATTTCTCCCCTCCCTCACTCCCAAAAGAAGAAATGCTTATCCCAGCTGAATGTAATCTCCCTGTCATCTCAGATGTCCAAGTGAGAACCGCCCTAAACAAAGCTAAAAACACAGCATCAATGGGACCTGACGGTATCCCGGGTTGCGTGTTACGTGAACTCCAAGAGGAGCTAAACCCACACATAAAAATGCTATTTAACCTCAGACTTACTTCGGGATATGTACCTGAACACTGGCGTACAGCAACAGTGGTCCCACTCTACAAAGGGGGTGCCTCTACAGACCCTGGAAACTACCGCCCCATAAGCTTAACCAGCCTGGTCTGCAAAGCTATGGAAAGAATCATTATGGAACTCATAAACAGACATAGGGGACCTACAGACACTTGACCCCACCCGGTTCGGCTTTGTAAAGGGCAGATCCTGCCTTTTGAACCTGGTTGACTTTTTTGAAACAGTCCCTAGAGCCATTGATGAGGGCAAAGCAGTCCATACAGCCTACCTGGACTTGGCTAAGACCTTCGACACAATACCCCACTCAGGCATCATAGATAAGCTCAACAGCTTAGACGTAAACCCTTTTGTCACTAGATGGGTTGCAAACTGGCTAAAGGACAGAACCCATAAAGTTAAAATCGCTGGAGCAATGTCAGACTCAAAGCCAGTCACAAGTGGTGTCCCACAGGGATCTGTCCTGGGATCCCTCTTGTTCGGTATTTATTTCTCAGATGTTAAAGCAAACATGGGAGGGCTGTGGCTGACAAAGTTCACAGATGACTGCAAACTAGGCGCCATAGTCGATACACCAGCGGACACATATGTCCTACAAAAAGGCCTCACAGAAACGGACAACTGGTGCCGGAGTCACGGCCTGCCAAAAAATGTATAGTCATCCCCTTTGGGAAAAACAAAGTACCCACAAATTATCACATAGACAGCAACCCACTGAGTATGGAAAAAGTAATCAGAGACCTAGGGACCCAAGTCGACAGCGACCTCTCATTTGACACCCACATTGCCAAAGTGGTTAGAAAAACATTCTACCTTGCACACCTCATCATGAAGGGATTCACATCCAGATTCAAGGATGTCATTGTACCCCTATACTCCTCCCTCATCAGACCCATGATTGAGTACAATGCCCCATTTGGTATGTACCTCACCCGGCATTTGCAACAGCTGGAGAGACCACAAGGGTACCTCACCAAGAGGATCAAGGGTCTCCAACATATGTCTTATTCTGCCAGACTAAAGAAACTTCAGCTCTATTCAGTAGCATACCGCCTGCTCAGAGGTGATCTCTGCCTGACGTACAAGGCCATGTCCAACCAGGATCTGATGGACATGCTCCACCTCAAAAAATCCAAATCCATCAGGACCACGAGAGCTAAAGACTTAAACCTCGGAACAAGTATGAATAGGACATGCTGGAGGGATAGATTCATAACCCAGAGGCTTCCCATGCTTTGGAACAAGATCCCAGTTCGTATTAGGCAGAGCCTCACTGACTCTCTTCAAGAGAAATCTTGATGAGTGGATGGGAGATCGTAAGTTTACCCCAGGGGTCACATCTGTGTCACTGCTAGACAGGGGTACAGTAAACTAATTCTATTATATAAGGGGACCTTCATTGTGTCACTACTAGACAGAGGCACAGTATTCTAAATTTATTTTGTACATTTTTTGTACCATTTCATGGGGTGGCAAAAGCCACATCACTATGGCTAGGCTTACAAATGCCCCAGGGCGCAGATAGCCTAGTACTATACTATGAAACTAAGTAGGGCTTTTGTGGTTTTCTGCAGCAAGGGATGGGGTTGCTACATATCTTGATAGTTTTTAAGGGGGCCAGTTGGTTGAGGATATGTAGGAATGTGGAGTTGAAGTAATTAACTGCTTTGTCTGATGAAAGGTATTTGATGGGAGACCAGTTGCAGTGTTGCAAGGCTATTATGAAGTGGTCTCTAGGACATTTTTTGTTAGAGCGGGTTTGTAGAAGGGTGGGAGAGTTAATTATTTTAAGCTTGTGCCTGAGGATAAAAGTGGGGCTGTGGTCGCTCAAAGTTTGGTAGGGTGCCACATTGATGGGCAGTTTTTGTTGATTTGTGAGGATCCAATCAAGTATATATTCTCTCTTTGTGGCCTTATCAATGTGTGTGGGAGTATCTGTAAGTTGGGTGAAGTTGTATAGGTTAATGTGGTGGGTGTGGGTGGGGGAATGGATGGAGTACCAGTCAATGTTTACATCACCTAGCACGATAGTTTCTTAAGGGAGGGGAGTATGAGGC